>NW_027397071.1:63422369-63422722 GCF_003265705.2 Callorhinus ursinus | reverse complement strand
AGCCCTAAAGAAATATTGAAAGGTCCTCTAAACAAAGAGAGAACCTAGAGGCAGCATATATCAGAAAGGAGCACAGACAATATACAGTAACAGTCACCTTACAGGCAATACAATGGCACTAAATTCATACCTTTCAATAGTTACCCTGAATGTAAATGGGCTAAATGCCCCAATCAAAAGACACAGGCTATCAGATTGGATTAAAAAACAAGACCCATCAATATGCTGTCTGCAAGAGACTCATTTTAGACCCAGTGACACCCCCAGATTGAAAGTGAGGGCATGGAAAACCATTTACCATGCTCATGGACACCAAAAGAAAGCTGGGGTGGCAATCCTTCTATCAGACAAAC